>NW_026712224.1:0-34554 GCF_030504385.1 Musca domestica | reverse complement strand
TTTTCAAGGACCAAACGTGGATTTTTTAATAATTTTTTCAAGGACCAACGTGGATTTTTTTAATATTTTTTCAAGGACCAAACTTGGATTTTTTAAATAATTTTTTCAAGGACCAAAAACAAACGTGGATTTTTTAAATATTTTTTCAAGGACCAAACGTGGATTTTTTAAGTAATTTTTTCATGGACCAAAAATAACGTGGATTTTTTAAATAATTTTTTCAACGAACAAAAAAACGTAAATTTTTAAATAATTTTTTCAAGGACCAAAAATAAACGAGGATTTTTTAAATAATTTTTTCAAGGACCAAAATAAACGAGGATTTTTTAAATAATTTCTTCAAGACCAAAAATAGACGTTGGATTTTTTAACTAATTTTTTCAAGGACCAAACGTGGATTTTTAAATAGTTTTTTCAAGGACCAATAAAAACGTGGATTTTTTAAATAATTTTTTCAAGGACAATAATAAACGAGATTTTTTAAATAATTTTTCAAGGACCAATAATAAACGAGGATTTTTAATAATTTTTTCAAGGACCATAATAAACGTGGATTTTTTAAATAATTTTTTCAAGGACCAATAATAAACGTGGATTTTTTAAATAATTTTTTCAAGGACAATAATAAACGTGGATTTTTAAATAATTTTTTCAAGGACCAAACGTGGATTTTTTTAATAATTTTTTCAAGGACCAATAATAAACTTGGATTTTTTAAATAATTTTTTTCAAGGACCAAACGTGGATTTTTAAATAATTTTTTCAAGGGACCAAACGTTGATTTTTTAATAATTTTTCAAGGACCAAACTTGTTTTTTAATAATTTTTTCAAGGACCAATATAACGTGATTTTTTAAATAATTTTTTCAAGGACCATATAAACGTGGATTTTTTAATATTTTTCAAGGACCCTAATAAACGTGGATTTTTTAAATAATTTTTTCAAGGACCAAACGTGGATTTTTTAAATAATTTTTTCAAGGACCAAACGTGGATTTTTTAAATAATTTTTTCAAGGACCAAACGTGGATTTTTTAAATAATTTTTTCAAGGACCAAACGTGGATTTTTTAAATAATTTTTTCAAGGACCAAACGTGGATTTTTTAAATAATTTTTTCAAGACCAAACGTGGATTTTTTAAATAATTTTTTCAAGGACCAAACGTGGATTTTTTAAAATAATTTTTCAAGGACCAAACGTGGATTTTTTAAATAATTTTTTCAGGACCAAACGTGGATTTTTTAAATAATTTTTCAGGCCCAACGTGGATTTTTTAAATAATTTTTCAAGACCAAAACCAAACGTGTTTTTTAAATATTTTTTTCAAGGACCAAAAACAAAACGTGGATTTTTTAAATATTTTTTTCAAGGACCAAAAACAAAACGTGGATTTTTTAAATATTTTTTTCAAGGACCAAAAACAAAAACGTGGATTTTTTAAATATTTTTTCAAGGACCAAAACAAAACGTGGATTTTTAAAATATTTTTTCAAGGACCAAAAACAAACGTGGATTTTTTAAATATTTTTTTCAAGGACCAAACGGTGGATTTTTTAAATAATGTTTTTCAAGGACCACCCAAAAATAAACGTGGATTTTTTAAATAATTTTTTTCAAGGGCCATCCCTAAAATAAATGTGGATTTTTTAAATAATTTTTTTCAAGGACCATACCAAAAAATAAGGTGGACTTTTTACATAATTTTTTTTCAAGGACCATCCCTAAAATAAACGGGGATTTTTTAAATAATTTTTTCAAGGACCAAAAATAAACGTGGATTTTTTAAATAATTTTTCAAGGATCACAAATAAACGTGGATTTTAATAATTTTTTTCAAGGACCAAAATAAACATGGATTTTTTTAATAATTTTTTCAAGGACCAAAATAAACGTGGATTTTTAAATAATTTTTTCAAGACCAAAAATAAACGTGGATTTTTAAATAATTTTTTTCAAGGACCAAAATAAACGTGGTTTTTTTAATAATTTTTTCAAGGACCAAAATAACGTGGATTTTTTTAAACAATTTTTTTTCAAGAACCAAAAATAAACGTGGATTTTTTAAATAATTTTTTTCAAGGACCAAAAATAAACGTGGATTTTTTAAATAATTTTTTCAAGGACCAAAAATAAACGTGGATTTTTTAATAATTTTTTCAAGGACCAAAAATAAACGTGGATTTTTTAAATATTTTTTTCAAGGACCAAAAATAACGTGGATTTTTTAAATAATTTTTTCAATGACCAATAATAAACGTGGATTTTTAAATAAGTTTTTCAAGGACCATAATAAACGTGGATTTTTTAAATATTGTTTTGAAGAACCAATAATAAACGTGGATTTTTTAAATAATTTTTCTAGGACAATATTAAACGTGGATTTTTTAAATAATTTTTTCAAGGACCAATAATAAACGTGGATTTTTTAAATAATTTTTTCAAGGACCAATAATAAACGTGGATTTTTTAAATAATTTTTTCAAGGACCAAAAATAAACGTGGATTTTATAAATAATTTTTTCAAGGACCAATAATAACGTGGATTTCTTCCATATTCGTGAAGAAGGTCCAAAGGATAAAGCCAAAACAATTAAGTGAAAACAATTTCGAAAGCAAAAGCAGACGACAGAGATGCTCTCATTCTCAATTGCAAAAATTATTGAGTTCAACAAATAACTTGTCACAAAATGAGGTCACACAGCCAGAGAGTTGTTCCAAGGCAACACAACTACTCCAATATGTAAAGATTTAGGTTGCGGATATTGTAAAAAAGGGCGAACTGCACATATGTAAATTGAACATGACAAGGAAAAGTCAAAAGAAATTAATTGGCCACACTAAGAAAGAAATAAAAAAGCAGAAAACAATAACGCAAGAATTGTCATCCAACTAAATACCCCAGTCACTTAAATGGGTCACAATGCTAGAAAAAAGTTTTTTTTTCGATAAAATTTCTCTGTCAATTCTAAGCCCACACACTGCAAAACTGCCATAGATTTAGCCGTATCAATGGCGAAAGTGATATAAAACGAAGACGGAAAAAATTGCAACTGAACAAACCAATATATGATGACGAAACTAGAACGTAAGGATCCATATACAAATTAAGAGGCAAAATATTTCTTCCCCCAAACGCCTACGTTGCAATTTGATATTGATATTTGCTATCTGTTGAATTGATTGTTCGTTCGTTTTTCAGCTTTTTCAATTCCTTAGATAAGGACATGATATCGAAAAGAGAAAAAAATATTTGTTTATTGCATGGCATTGTTTTCATTGTTGAGTTGTCACAAGGTGGGTAGATTGTTTTGCAGAATATCAAAAATGTCCTAGAAAAAAATTATTTAAAAAATCCACGTTTATTTGTCCATGAAAAAAATTATTTAAAAATCCACGTTTATTGGTCCTTGAAAAAAATGATTTAAAAAATCCACGTTTATTGGTCCTTGAAAAAAATGATTTAAAAATCCACGTTTATTGGTCCTTGAAAAAAATGATTTAAAAAATCCACGTTTATTGGTCCTTGAAAAAAATATTTAAAAAATCCACGTTTATTTTTGGTCCTTGAAAAAAATTATTTAAAAAATCCACGTTTATTTTTGGTCCTTGAAAAAATTATTTAAAAAATCCACGTTTATTTTTGGTCCTTGAAAAAAATTATTTAAAAAATCCACGTTTATTTTGGTCCTTGAAAAAAAATATTTAAAAAATCCACGTTTATTTTGGTCCTTGAAAAAAATATTTAAAAAATCCACGTTTAGTTTTGGTCCTTGAAAAAAATTATATAAAAAATCCACGTTTATTTTGGTCCTTGAAAAAAATTATTTAAAAATCCACGTTTATTTTGGTCCTTGAAAAAAATTATTTAAAAAATCCACGTTTATTTTTGGTCCTTGAAAAAAATTATTTAAAAAATCCACGTTTATTTTTGGTCCTTGAAAAAAATTATTTAAAAAATCCACGTTTATTTTTGGTCCTTGAAAAAAATTATTTAAAAAATCCACGTTTATTTTTGGTCCTTGAAAAAAATTATTTAAAAAATCCACGTTTATTTTTGGTCCTTGAAAAAAATTATTTAAAAAATCCACGTTTATTTTTGGTCCTTGAAAAAAAAAAATATTTAAAACATCCACGTTTATTTTGGTCCTTGAAAAAAAATATTTAAAAAATCCACGTTTATGGGTCCGATAGACCTTAAATAAAATTATTTAAAAAATCCACGTTTATGGGTCCGATAGTCCTTGAAAAAAATTATTTAAAAAATCCACTTTTGTGACTTGAAAAAAAAATATTTAAAATATCCACGTTTATTGTTGGGATGCTCTTGGAAAAATTTATTTAAAAATTTACTACTCCTCGAACCCCTCTAATATCCTTTTTTAGTCATTGTTATAAAAAAATGCTTCAGAAATATCAGTTCCATTCTAACCTGTCCATTCTATTCTCTTATGACTTGACAACGAATCCTGGCTACCAGGCAATAAAAGTACATATATGAGTACATCATTGTTTTGTTTTTGTTGTGGTTGTTTTTCGTCCTTTTTGTAACGATTGGCTGTTGACAATCTTTGGTGAGTAGTCAGGTTAGACCAAAGGCCCAAAGGCAGTACTTTTGTTTTTGTAGTTTCCGTTTTTTTATTATTTGTTATAATCCTGCTTGGGTGGAAAAGATGGACAAGGAGTAAAAAGGACATATATGGACTTTAATAGATCATCTACAGACCTAGGTTCTTTTGAACGACTTTTAACGACAGAATACCTTTAAAAGGCTTTTTATATATCTTATATATCCTTTTGAAGGACATCTATAAAAAGATGATCCTTTGAAGGTCCTTTTGAAAAACATAAAGAAATTTTAAAAATTATTCCTTTATTTTTCTCAAAATAATTTAAGGCCAAACATTTCTTGTACCATTTCTTCAATAAATTTTCTTATCTTCGCTTTTTCAGCCTTCGAAAAACAAACGGAAATCAAAAGGATAATATAAATAAATAAACAATAAAAGTCCGTTGTTGCAAAGCCAACAGTTGCAGGGTTTATAATTAAAAAACACTCTATGCCCAATTTACAAAAAAGATGTTTAAATTTCTCCCATAGTTAACCCAAATAAACAAATGAAAAAAAAACATTATTGAAGAAAAAAATCTTAAAGATCCTTGGGAGAGCCTTTGGCTGTGAAGGCGTATTTTGGATGTTTAAAAACTTCGTTTTTTCTCCCTAAACATCCTCAGGGTATCCTCAAAAAAATGTAAAGGAGAAAAAAAAATAAACAATCAAATATTGTTTTTCCGCAGAAAGGAACCCGGAAATATGCCTGCCAAGCCAAGGGAGCGAATAGAAAACAATGAAAATTGTTTTTTCCGTCCTTACAAATCCTAAATCAACTGATGATGGGAATACAATAAATCCATGTTCCGGTAAATTTAAATGCAACAAACAAGTGTATTGAACTTGCCTTTATGGTCTTTTCCGAATTGGTCAAGTGAAATGGTAGTAATTTAAAATATATTTTTCTCGAGAGCCCATTCCCTCTCAAAGGGTTTTTGGCCATTAATGTATTGCAAAAAACGTTTTTGTCTTTTTAGAATTTCCTTTCCAAAATATCGAAACTTCCGGAGAATGAAAAATACATTTCTTTTTAATATTCGCTTAAAACTTTCTGAAAAATAACTGTAAATAAAATTTTTTGAAATACATCCTAGCCGAGAATCGTAAATTTTTCTTTAAATATTTTATTTAACATACCAAACCCGGCTTGATTTTTATAGAATATTTTTAAAGGGACTTCTCGACCAGGACGAGGATTTTTTAAATGCTTTGGACTCCGCGGCTATACATTACCAAGGCCTTTTTATTTTTTTTTTAGAAAATCTTTACAAGGCGTTCCTTGAGAAAAATCAGAATGAAGTGAATTTTTTAAAACATTTTTTCAAGAACCTCGAAAGATTTTAAGATTTATTTTAAACTTTTTTTCAATGACTTCCTGGTCAAAAATCGTTGATTTTTTTAAGTATTTTTCGAATACTCTCCAGTTTTTTTAGGTTTCCACGTTTATTGATCGGATAGACCTTGAAACAAATTGTTTAAAAAATCCAGTATTATGGGTCGGATAGTCCTTAAAAAAATATTTTAAAAATCCACGTTCATTGGTCGAATAGTCCTTAAAAAAATATTTTAAAAATCCACGTTCATTGGTCGAATAGTCCTTGAAAAATATTTAACAAAATCCATGTTTATTGGTCGGATAGTCTTTGAAAAAATAAAATACATTTAAAATCCAACCAGTCCTTAAAAAACAAATTTAAAAAACCATGTTTAATGGTGGAATATTCCTTAAAAAATATTTAAAAACTCCAGGTTTATTGGTGGGATATTCCATTCATCTATCGATAAAAAAGTAATCAAAATATCTTTTGTCTTTTGTTAAAATCATGTTTTTTAATTTTTTTAACACATTTTTAATATATAAATATTTATTTTTTCGAAGTCTTGTTTGTCAAAATCTTCGATTTTTGTAAAAGTCGTTGAAAAAAATTGTGATTTTTTTGAAAAACATTTTCAGGGACCTCGGATAAGCTTTTTATTTATTTTGATTTATTTTCAATGATATCCTGGTCAGAAATCTTTGATATTTTTAAGAATTTTTCAAATACTTTCCGGGTTTTTTTTTTCTGTTAGGTTTCGACTCGTAAATATATTTTTTTTAATTTCATCTAGTCTAGGATGGTTATATTATCTTTAAATATATTTTAATATTTTTTGGCTTTCTGTTCCCGACTGTATTTTAATAGAATTTTGTACCAAGGGGTTCTTGAAAAAAAAGTAGTTATTTTTTTAATTCTTTCAAGGACCTCGGTGTTCATTCAAGTTTTGTTCTTAATTATTTATGGACCTCCTGGCCACTAATCTTTGATTTCTTAAATATATATTTACCGATTCCCCGGCCATATAGAATTCGAGAATTTCTAAAAATATTTTTTCAAGGTCACCAAGTTTTTCAGGAATATATTTTTAAGGATTTCCTTTCTATAAATTTCTGAAAAATAATTATAAATAAATATTTTTGAATTACTTCCTATCCAAGGATCGTAGAATTTCCTGGAACACTGATTTGAGTTAGAATGGGAGTAATTGAGTTGAAGTGCAGGATATTTAAAATTCGAACTTTAAGGTTCCGAAAAGTTCTAAAATGATACCATTTGACATTATGTTAACGGAATGTTGGATATGTGTACTACAAGTGTACGAAAAGTGCCAAATAGTACTATATTTGGTCAATTTGTTATTAGATGAACAGATAGAGCTTGAAATCTAAAATTTTGTATTTGGCTCGGAAATGTGTACTATAATTGTACAAAAAGTACAGAATGGCACCATATTTGATATCGGGTGAAGAGATAGAGATAAAATTCGATATTTTGTATCGAGGTCACTTTTGGAGTATAGGATGGAGTAAAGACGGCAGTTTTGGACATGGGTAGTATAACTGGACGAAAAGTAAGGTAATAAATTTGGTATTATATTCTATCTTAGGATAGAGCTGGAATTCTGAAATTCACGGTTGGTATATAGTTTTGAGAAAAGGAAGTGGATTTGAAAATGAAAACTAAGATTCTTCGAAAAGTACTAAATGCTACTAATTGTGGATCACTGTTGGTGTCTAGGATAGAGAGATACAAAACAAATGTGGATATGCATACTAAACGTTACGAAATTTGGTATTGGGTGAAGAAATAGGCCGAAATTCGGAAATTTAATATTGTGGGCACTGTTGGTTTCTAGGGTTTTCATATGAAGACGTTGAACTTGGTTTGGATAGACAAATTGGATTTGGGTCCATTGTACAATGGATATATTAATGTTCTCATCGATTAACTTTAAAATTAAATATTTTGAAGATCTTTTGGAGTAAAAGAATAAAAATTTTCCTATTATTCTTTCTGAAAAGGGAAATAAAATAAAAATTAATAAAAAATACAGGGCTTTCACAGAAATCATGTCGGTTTTGCTTATTGTCGTTTTTGTAAACCAATGTTGGTTTCATTTGGTGTCATGAAACCAAGTTGGTTTTGTCAATTTCGAATGTAAATAAAACCAATGTTCGAAACAGCTGTTGTTGCTTTCATATGTGTTGTTTGTTTATTTGTCATTGAAATATCAGTAAAAGTAAAGTAAATAAAAAAGGAATAAGTCGCTATAAATAAAGTAAGATGGCATCAGCAGTGGTAGTTTTTGTGTTGTTGGACGAAGAACGTTCAGAAAAGGTGACGAGAAAAGCTCTTAGAGATTGGTCCTTTAAAAGTTATTTAAAAAATCCACGTTTATTGGTCCTTGAAAAAAATGATTTAAAAAATCCACGTTTATTGGTCCTTGAAAAAAATGATTTAAAAAATCCACGTTTATTGGTCCTTGAAAAAAATGATTTAAAAAATCCACGTTTATTGGTCCTTGAAAAAAATTATTTAAAAAATCCACGTTTATTGGTCCTTGAAAAAAATTATTTAAAAAATCCACGTTTATTGGTCCTTGAAAAAAATTATTTAAAAAATCCACGTTTATTGGTCCTTGAAAAAATGATTTAAAAAATCCACGTTTATTGGTCCTTGAAAAAAATGATTTAAAAAATCCACGTTTATTGGTCCTTGAAAAAAATGATTTAAAAAATCCACGTTTATTGGTCCTTGAAAAAAAATGATTTAAAAAATCCACGTTTATTGGTCCTTGAAAAAAATGATTGAAAAAATCCACGTTTATTGGTCCTTGAAAAAAATGATTTAAAAAATCCACGTTTATTGGTCCTTGAAAAAAAATGATTTAAAAAATCCACGTTTATTGGTCCTTGAAAAAAATTATTTAAAAAATCCACGTTTATTGGTCCTTGAAAAAAATTATTTAAAAAATCCACGTTTATTGGTCCTTGAAAAAAATTATTTAAAAATCCACGTTTATTGGTCCTTGAAAAAAATTATTTAAAAAATCCACGTTTATTGGTCCTTGAAAAAAATTATTTAAAAAATCCACGTTTATTGGTCCTTGAAAAAAATTATTTAAAAAATCCACGTTTACTTTTGGTCCTTGAAAAAAAATATTTAAAAAATCCACGTTTATTGGTCCTTGAAAAAAATATTTAAAAAATCCACGTTTATTGGTCCTTGAAAAAAAATATTTAAAAAATCCACGTTTATTGGTCCTTGAAAAAAATTATTTAAAAAATCCACGTTTATTTTTGGTCCTTGAAAACAAATATTTAAAAAATCCACGTTTATTGGTCCTTGAAAAAAATTATTTAAAAAATCCACGTTTATTGGTCCTTGAAAAAAATTATTTAAAAAATCCTCGTTTATTGGTCCTTGAAAAAAATTATTTAAAAAATCCACGTTTATTGGTCCTTGAAAAAAATTATTTAAAAAATCCACGTTTATTGGTTCTTGAAAAAAATTATTTAAAAAATCCACGTTTATTGGTCCTTGAAAAAAAAAAATATTTAAAAAATCCACGTTTATTGGTCCTTGAAAAAAATTATTTAAAAAATCCACGTTTATTGGTTCTTGAAAAAAAGTATGTAAAAAATCCACGTTTATTGGTCCTTGAAAAAAACCACGTTTATGATCCTTTTAATATCCTTCAAAAATTCTTTAAAAAATCCACGTTTAAAATTGTTTAAAAAATCCACATTTTTAGTCCTTTGAATTTCCTTAAAAAATTTTTTAAAAATCCACGTTTATAGTCCTTTAAACAATCCACGTTTATAGTCCTTTAAAAAATCCTTAAAAAATCCACGTTTATGGTCCTTTAAACGTCCTTTAAAAATTCTTTAAAAAATGCAAGTTTCTAGTCTTTTAAAAAATCCTTAAAAAATCCACATTTTTAGTCCTTTGAATATCCTTTAAAAATTCTATAAAAAATCCACGTCTATAGTCCTTTAAAAATTCTATAAAAAAATACACGTCTATAGTCCTTTAAAAATTCTTTAAAAAAACCAAGTTTATTGTCCTTTAAATGTCCTTTAATAATTGTTTAAAAAATCCAAGTTTCTAGTCCTTTAAAAATTGTTAAAAAAATCCATATTTTTAATCCTTTGAATATCCTTTAAAAATTGTTTAAAAAATCCAAAGCAAATGAAAAGTGACAGCTCTAAGCAACTTGGTTTATTTCCAATAACAAAACCAATAACATTGGATTCTATGACCTAAAACCGATAAAATTCTAATTCGAAAATAAAACCGATAAAATTGATTTTTATGACACCAAAACCAATAGTGACAAAATTGGTTTCTACGACAGCCCTGATAAAGTCCAAAAATTTAGTACTATATATGATATTTGATTAAAAAAAATATTGTCAAACTAAACATTTTGAACATTTTGAGTACTAGAAAGGCCAAACAAGAACTGTTGGAACGAATCTAAGATTTTAAGGTGAACCCTTTTTTTGTTTGCGATGTAGCTGACAAATGCTTATTTGATTAAAAAGATATTGTTTTTACCTTTAATATAAATACAAAAGTTCCACCCCATTATCCTCCTTTTCTCTATATTCCAATTCATGTTCCTGTTATTTGTTTTTATCTTATATTCGATTTCCGAATTATTTGTTTTGATGTTTATCTCATTTTTGATTTACACCCTTTTTTGCTCGCACCTTAGCCGTGTAATGAAATCTTACGCGATTCCAAAGCTTAGGGGAAATCAAGATGAAAGGAAACCGAACCGATAACAACAAAAACAAATAACAACAATTCAATAAGGAGCATAACAGGGTTAAACTTTTGCTCAGCCGAATGAGAATTGTTTTTCGGCGAAAAACAAAATGTTAATGTTGTTGTTTTTGTTGCTGATAATCAAAGTGAAAATCACATTAGTGGAAAACGTAAAAGCATCCAATGGCAATGCAAAAAGGGTGAGGGGGAGAGGAGGATAAAAGAAAGTGTGAATTCACTGAAAGTGAAGCTCTGACTGTTTGGGGGTTGTGTGGTTGTATGGCCGTGGCAGGAGGAAGGGTGGGCTTGGGCAAAGTTGTTTTTGCTGTCGATGATGCCAAATAAGTATTCTATAAAACATTACGGAAATGTTCAAAACTAATTTCCTGCCAAGAATGGAGCCAGGGCTAAAAGGAGGGGAAGGGGAGGAGAAGGAGGGGGAGAACTTGAAATAGTGTGGTAAAGATGGTAAAAAGATGGTAAAGTCCACTTTGGAATACCCTAAATTAACTCTACATCGAGGATGGTATGGTTGCAAAAATGACCCATGATTTTTTTATACCCTCCACCATAGTATGGAGGGTATATTAAGTTTGTCATTCCGTTTAAAATACTTCGAAAAATACATTTTAGACCCCCAGCATAAAATTATCTGTCGATTTAGCGATGTCCGTCCGTCTGTGGCAATCACTCTAGCTTCCGAACGAATAGAAGTAGATTGAAAAAATTTTGCTCAAATGTGTACTATGTTTGCAGGACTTTTGGTATTGAAAATGGGTCATGTAGGTCCACGTCTTCGTATAGCCCCCATATAACGATACCTCCCCATATTCGGTATTTTGATGATTTTTGCTACATTATTCACCAGAATTGTTTCAAATGTTGTATTTGAAGTTCGTAATGGATACTACAGCCCAAGAAAGAAAATGAGCCATGTAGGTCAACGTCTTCGTATAGCCCCCATATAAAGGTACCTCCCGATATTCGGTATTTTGATGATTTTAGCGACATTATTCACAGGAATTCCTTCAAATTTGGTATTGGAAGTTCGAAATAGATACTGCAGCCTAAGACAGAAAACTGTCTGTGTACGTTCTCGTCTTCGTATAGCCCCCATATAAAGGTATCTCCCGATATTCGGTATTTTGATGATATTAGCGACATTATTCAACGGAATTGTCTCAAATTTGGTATTTAAAGTTCGTAATGAATACTACAGCCCATGAAAGAAAATTGTCTGTGCAGGTCCACGTCTTCTTATAGCCCCCATATAACGGTACCTTCCGATATTCGGTATTTTAGTGATTTTAGCGACATTATTCACCAGAATTGTTTCAAATTTGGTATTTGAAGTTTGAAATGGATACTGCATCCTTGGACAGAAAATGAGCCATATAGGTCCACGTCTTCGTAAAGCCCCCATATAATGGTACCTCCCGATATTCGGTATTTTGATGATTTTAGCGACATTATTCACCGGAATTGTTTCATATTTGGTATTTGAAGTTCGTAATGGATACTGCAGCCAATGACAGGAAATTGTTCACGCAGGTTCAAGTCTTCGTATAGCCCTCATGTAACGATACCTCCCTATACTCGGTATTTTGATGATTTTAACGACATTATTCGCTGGAATTATCTCAAATTTGGTATTTGAAGTTCGTCATGGATACTACAGCCTAGGACAGAAAATTTTCTGTACATGTCCAAGCTTTTGGAATATTGTAATGGCTTATGACAAAAGTTGCCTATGCAGGTCCACGTTGTTCTATAGACCCTAAAATAACAGCTACATTCGGTATTTTTATGATTTTAGCAGAATTTTTTCAGATTTTTTTTTTTTTAGAAAATTGCAAAATTCGTTCCAAATGGTGGAGGGTATTGAAAGTTCGGTCCGGCCGAACTTACAGCTTTTTTATTTATTTATTTATTTTTTTTTTCAAAAATTTGGCATTAAAAATCTCATCCCAGATATGGTTTTAATAATTTCCTCTCAGCATGGTGTAGGGTACCAGCAAACACCTGCTGATTTCACATAAAGATGTCTATGTACATATTGGTTGCAAAAAAAAACTTCTGCAAAATTTATAACGCAGTTATTTGTACCACTTCGAACTTCATGATGGTTGCTTGATATGGCATGTGAATATGTATATGTGTGTGTGTGTTTTTTTTTTCGGAGGTTTTCAATATCAGGGGAAATTTTCTTTGTTAAAATACGGCCGACAGCTGTTACTGGATGTGTGAAAACACACACACATATGGTTCGAAAAGACGATGCTACGATGTTGCTGGCTCTTGTAATAATGTTTTAGTTATTGGCAAAAAAAGTTTAGCACCATTCGGCGAAAAAAAAAAACTTGTAAAGTTCTATGCCTTAGAGATTTAATGAAATATTTGTTTATGTGTTTTCGAGGATAGAGAGAAATTAATGATGTATCCATACATGGAGAAGGCCATGATGTTGGGAGTTTTTTTTATAAAAAAAAAAAACAAGTAAAAAACAGCTAAGTTCGGTCGGGCCATTTGGAACGATTTTTGCAGTTTCCAAAAAAATTAAAATTCGGTTAAAATCTTAAAAATACCGAATGTAGCTGTTACATTAGGATCTATACGACAACGTGGACCTGCATAGGCAACTTTTGTCATAAGCCATTACAATATTCAAATGCGAAACTTTATCATCAAAATACTGAATATAGGGAAGTTATATTATAAAGAGGGCTATATCAAAACATGGACCTGCACAGACAATTTTCTGGCATAGGCTGTAGTATCCATTACGAACTTCATATACAAAATTTGAAATAATTCCGGTAAACAATGTCGCTAAAATCATCAAAATACCGAATATCGGTATTTCGTATCGTTGACCCATGGCCCATTTCGGTCTTAGGACGTAGCATCCATTACGAACTTCAAATACCAAATTGGAAACAATTCCGGTGAATAATGTCACTAAAATCATCAAAATACCGAATATCGAGAGGTGCCGTTATATGGGGGCTATACGAAGACGTGGACCTACATGACCCATTTTCTGTCATAGGCTGTAGTATCCATTACGAGCTTCAAATATGAAAATTTAAACAATTTCGGTGAATAATTTCGCTATAATCATCAAAATACCGAATATCGGGAGGTACAGTTATATGGGGGCTATACGAAGACGTGTACCTACATGGCCCATTTTCAATACTAAAAGTCCTGCAGACATAATACACATTTGAGTAAAATTTTAACAACCTACTTCATTTCGTTCGGAAGCTAGAGTGATTTCCACGGACGAACAGACGGATGGACATCGCTAAATCGACATAGAATTTTATGCTGATCAAGAATATTTGTACTTTGTGGGGTCTAAAATGTATAATTCGAGGTGTTACAAACGGAATGGCAAACTTAATATACCCTCAATACTGTGGTGGAGGGCTTAAAAAATATTTGTTCGAATGTTGCAAAAATAGTCTTCAAAAATACAAAATTATACCCTCCACCATTTTCAGTGAACACGAGAAAAAAGTCCAAAAAAATTCCGTCGAAAAATACCGATCAAAGGAAAACCGTTATATGGGCGCTATATGAAAACACGGTCCTGCATGAAAACATTTTTGTAATGGGCTGTAGTACCCAATTCCATTTCGGCAAAAAATTTCACTAAAATCATCGAATTACCGAATACCGAGAGATCTTTACGATATCGGTCAACAGCCCATCTTCGAACTTGACCTAAAGTCGGGCGGGGCCGATTTTATGATACCCTACACCACTTTGCTAATTTAGTTGAGCTCCACATAACAATTGAAAGTTTTTATGGGAGAATTCAATCATACACCCTATGATTATAATTATAATTTAAAATTCAAAGGACTAAATATGCCGAAGCATTTGTATCTTTTAAATTCGGACTTGTATTGCCCATTTGGTGCGAAATTAATTTGAAATCGGATAAAAATATAAATGGGAACTATATCCAAATCTGAACCGATCTCGATAAAATTTAGCAAAAGGTATTTATGAGCTGTATTTGATATATTTCCCTGAATATCGTTGTTACGGAGTGCATATTACGGCTGTGGGTAACAAATACAATAAATCGGATGAACAATATATATGGAAGCTATAACTATATCTGAACCGATCTTCACCAAATTTGGCATACTACCTTCTAGACTAAATTCGGTCGTATGTGCCAAATTCCATCCCATTTGGACAAATATTAGACGTTTGGTGCACAATAAAAGGTAAATCGGACGAGGTTATATATGGGAGCTATATCCAAATCTGAATCGATCTCGATAAAATTTTGCAAAGGTATTTCTGAGCTGCATTTGATATATTTCCCCAAATATTGTTGTTACAGAGTGCATATTACGGCTGCGGAGGACAAAAATAACAAATCGGATGAACAATATATATGGGAGCTATAGCTATATCTGAACCGATTTCGATAAAATTTGGCATACTTATTTTCAGGCCTAATTTGGTTGTATGTGCAAAATTCCACACTATTCGGACTGATATTACACGTTTGGTGCACAATAAAAGGCAAATCGGGCGAAGATATATATGGGAGCTATATCTAAATTTTTACCGATTATCTCCAATTTCAATAGGGTTCGTCCTTGGGCCAAACAAATGTTGTTTGCAAAATTTCATCTCAATCGGATAATAAATGCGACCTGCATTTTGTTCACAAGAATACATTGACAGACGGACGGACGGACTGACATGCATAAATCAACTCAGAAAGTGATTCTATGCAGATCATCAAAAGGAACTATGGGTCTATCTCGTTTCCTTTTGCCTGTTACAAACAAATGCACAACGACATATTATGTCGATGTTTGACCACCTTGTGGTGTAGGGTATAAAAACGGCAACAAAATTAAACGCCATAATCTTTAACATTTTTATACCCTACACCACAAGGTAGTCAGGGTATTATGTCGTTGTGCATTTGTTTGTAACAGGCAAAAGGAAACGAGATAGACCCATAGTTCCTTTTGATGATCTGCATAGAATCACTTTCTGAGTTGATTTATGCATGTCAGTCCGTCCGTCCGTCTGTCAATGTATTCTTGTGAACAAAATGCAGGTCGCATTTATTGCCCGATCCAGATGGAATTTTGCACAAATCATTTGTTTGGCCCAAGGACGAACCCTATTGAAATTGGAGATAATCGGTCAAAACTTAGATATAACTCCCATACATATCTTCGTCCGATTTGCCTTTTATTGTGCACCAAATGTGTAATATCATCCCGAAAAGTATGGAATTTTGCACATACAACCAAATTAGGCCTGAAAATAAATATGCCAAATTTGATCCAAATCGGTTCAGATATAGCTTTAGCTCCCATATATATATTGTTCATCCGATTTGTTATTTTTGCTCTCCGGAGCCATAATATGCACTCTGTAACAACAATATTTGAGGAAATATATCAAATACAGCTCAGAAATAGCTTTGCTAAATTTTATCGAGATCGGTTCAGATTTGAATATTGCTCCCGTATATAACTTCGTCCAATTTACTTTTTATTGTGCACCAAACGTCTAATATTTGCCCAAATTGGATGAAATTTGGCACTTACGACCGAATTGAGTCTAGAAGCTAGTATGTCAAATTTCATGAAGATCGATTCAGATATAGCTATAGCTGCCATATATATTGTTCATCCGATGTGCTGTATTTGTTACCCAAAGCCGTAATATGCACTCCGCAACAACAATATTCAGGAAAATATATGAAATACAGCTCAGAAATCTTTGCCAAATTTTTTTGAGATCGGTTCCGATTTGGATATAGCTCCCATATATATTTTTATCCGATTTCGAATTAATTGTGCACCAAATGGGCAATACAAGTCCGAATTTAAAAGATACAAATGCTTCGGCATATTTAGTCCTTTGAACATTAAATTATAATTATAATCATATAGTGTTTGATTGAATTCTCCCATCAAAAATTTTAATTGTTATGCGGAGCTCTACTCAATTAGCAAAGTCGGTGTCATGTAATGAAGTCGGCTCCGCCCGACTTTAGGACTTTCTTTACTGTTTTTAAATTCTTTGAAATTTCTTTAAAAAAGCCGCTAAAATTTCTTTTAAATCTCCGTTTAAAACTTCAAAAAAAATCCCTAAAAATAATAAAAATAATTTACAACCCCACCATAAAATAAGTCGCTAAAAATTTGTTTAAACCCGCCTAAAAATCCTTTAAAAATCTATAAAAATTCCTCTTTAAACACCCACTCAGAAGTGTCTACGTTTTAATAATTCATTTGAAACCCCGCAAAAATCTTTAAAAAAATCCACCTAAGGCCTGCTTTATTAATTTGAAAATTCATTTTAAACATCGCCTAGAATTAATTTAAAAAATCCGTTTTTGGAATCCCTTAAATTCCTTATAAGAATCTGCGTTTCAAGTCTATTCCCCTAAAATTCTCTTTAAAATTAAATTGGGTCCCCTGAAATTATTTGTAAAAATCCTAAAAAAAAAAATTAATTTTAAAAATCTCCTTTAAATTCGTTTTAAAATTCCTTTTTTGAAACCCCTTAAATTCCTTATAAGAATCTGCGTCTCAAGTCTATTCCTCTAAAATTCTCTTTAAAATTAAATTGGGTCCCCTGAAATTATTTGTAAAAGTCCTAAAAGAAATAATTTTAAAAATCTCCTTTAAATTCGTTTTAAAAATCCTTTTTTGAAATCCCTTAAATTCCTTACAAGAATCCGCGGTTAAAGTATAATCCCCAAAAATTCTATTTTAAAATAAATTGGGTCCCCTGCAATTATTTGTAAAAATCCTAAAAAAAATTATTTTAAAAATTTCCTTTAAATTCGTTTTAAAAATCCTTTCTTTAAATCCCTTAAATTCCTTATAAGAATCTGCGTTTCAAGTCTATTCCCCTAAAATTCTCTTTAAAATTAAATTGGGTCCCCTGAAATTATTTGTAAAAATCCTAAAAAAATAATTTTAAAAATCTCCTTTAAATTCGTTTTAAAAATCCTTTTTTGAAATCCCTTAAATTCCTTATAAGAATCTGCGTTTCAAGTCTATTCCCCTAAAATTCTCTTTAAAATTAAATTGGGTCCCCTGAAATTATTTGTAAAAGTCCTAAAAAAATAATTTTAAAAACCTCCTTTAAATTCGTTTTAAAAATCCTTTTTTTGAAATCCCTTAAATTCCTTATAAGAATCCGCGGTTAAAGTCTAATCCCCTAAAATTCTCTTTAAAATTAAATTGGGTCCCCTGAAATTATTTGTAAAAATCCTAAAAAAAAAGAATTTTAAAAATCTCCTTTAAATTCGTTTTAAAAATCCTTTTTTGAAATCCCTTAAATTCCTTATAAGAATCTGCGTTTCAAGTCTATTCCCCTAAAATTCTCTTTAAAATTAAATTGGGTCCCCTGAAATTATTTGTAAAAATCCTAAAAAAAAATAATTTTAAAAATCTCCTTTAAATTCGTTTTAAAAATCGCCAAGAATTTTTTTAATTTTTTATTTTTTAAAATTGTAAACATCCTTTTTTGAAATCCCTTTAAGTCTATTTACGTTTAAAGTTCATTCCCTTGAAATTCTCTTTAAAAATAAATGGGGTCCCCTGAAATTATATGTAAAAATCCTAACAAAATAATTCTAAAAATCTCCTTTAAATTCGTTTTAAAAATTGTCCAGATTTAATTTTAAATATCCTTTTTTAATATCCTTTAAAAGCTAAAGTCTAATCCCCTAAAATTCTCTTTAAAATTAAATTGGGTCCCCTGAAATTATTTGTAAAAGTCCTAAAAAAAATTAATTTTAAAAATCTTTTTTAAATTCGTTTTAAAAATCCTTTTTTGAAATCCCTTAAATTCCTTATAAGAATCTGCGTTTCAAGTCTATTCCCCTAAAATTCTCTTTAAAATTAAATTGGGTCCCCTGAAATTATTTGTAAAAATCCTAAAAAAAAAATAATTTTAAAAATCTCTTTTAAATTCGTTTTAAAATTCCTTTTTTGAAATCCCTTAAAGTATATTTACGTTTAAAGTCTATCCCCTTGAAATTCTCTTTAAAAATTAAATAGGTCCCCTGAAATTATTTGTAAAAATCCTAACAAAAAATTAATTTAAAAATCTTCGTTTTAAAAATCGAGCTGATTTTTTTTTAATTTTTTAAAATTGTAAACATCCTTTTTTCAAATCCCTTAAAGTCTATTAACGTTTAAAGTCGATTCCCTTAAAATTCTCTTTAAAAATAAATTGGGTCCCCTGAAATTATTTGTAAAAATCTCAATTTCAGACCTGATATGAGTAATAATACCATAATACCGTGGGGTAGTATAAGTGTTGCCGTTAATTATACGCCCTCATACACCAATTGTTGAAATTTCAAACCCTTTAATCGGCATAACCTACAATTGCAACACATTTTCCAATTAAAATCGTTACGCACACATATTTTAATCCTTTAACAAATTTCGGATCCAATTTCAATTTAGCTTTAAATTGTAGCTTTATTTACTAGACACACACATACGCATCCATGCACACATTCACAAAATATCCAATTTCTATTTAACCATTATCTAGTAATGAAAATTATCACCTTGGCATGCAAAACAATTTTTGGGTAAAATGGCTTTAAGGCCCACAAACGTTTCATAGGGGGATCCCAATTTTAAATTGAAATCCATCCCCCACTCCCTTCTCGTTTGTATTTCGAAAGAAGTGACTGAGCGGATTATCTGATTGCAGAAGAGTTTTCGTACAAGGAAATTGAATCGCCTGCTTGAATTCACCTCAAATGAATTAACGTGAAAACAGGAAGGATATTTCAATGCAAATCAATGAATTGATAAAACGAGGGAGGGGAGGATGCAAGTGGTTAGAGGCGTGGGGGCAATGATGGAAGTAAGAAGAAATTCAAAGAAGAGTTTGTTTTGAATGAATTGAGAGGAAGAGAGTTAGGTAGGGGTGTAGTTGAAAAGGAAAAAATGATATTTCGGAATTGAATTTAAATTGTGCGACTGCATCATAAATTCGTACTTAAAGGATACGAAGAGTACAAAAAATTTAAGGTACAAAACGACGGATGAAGACCATAGTAGAAATGAAATTCATGCTAAGAGATTTGTGCCAATTGGGACTTTAATGTTACGAAATGTTCTAAAAAGTACCAAAAAAGGTAAAGGCCTAGAATTTTGAAAAGTTTGATTCGGAATCGCCCCTATATTACGGAGTGTAACACAGCAGGGCTTTAACTGAATGTAAAACTTACTGCTACGTATTTAAGGGTCCTAAAAATACTTAAAGTTTCAGAAACGACAAAAAATTTTATTTTTAATCATTTATCTTGAAAAATATTTATAAAAATCCAATTTTAGGACAGCATTTCAAAAAAAATCATGTTCAGGAAAGTATTGAAAAAAAATATTTATAAAAAATCCACGTTAAAAATATTCATAAAAATCCACTTTTAGGACCGCATTGAAAAAATTCACATTCAGGACAGTATTGAATTTTTCTTTTTTAAATCCACGTTAAAAATATTTATAAAAATCCACTTTTAGGACGTTCAGGACATTATTGAAAAAAGAAAATTTATAAAAATCCACGTTCAGAAATGCATTGAAAAAATATTTTAAAAAAATCGCATACCGGAAATGCATCCAGTGTCGCAAAATATTTTTATACCCTCCACCATAGTATGGAGGGTATATTAAGTTTGTCATTCCGTTTGTAAGACCTCGAAATATACATTTCAGACCCCACAAAGTATAAATATTCTTGATCAGCATAAAATTTTATGTCGATTCTAGCCATGTCCGTCCGTCTGTGGAAATCAATTTAACTTCCGAAAGAATGGTAGTAGATTGATAAAATTTTACTCAAATGTATATTATGTCTGCAGAATTTTTGGTATTGAAAATGGACCATGAAGGTTCAAGTTTTAGTATAGCTCCCATATAACGGTACCTCCCGATATTCGCTATTTTGATGATTTCAGCTACATCATTCACCAGAACTCTTTCAAATTTGGTATTTGATGTTCGTAGTAGATACTACAGCCTATGCCAGAAAATTGTCTATGCAGGTCCACGTTTTGGTATAGCCCCCATATAACTGTACCTCCCAATATTCGGTATTTTGATGTTTTTAGCCATATTTTCCACCGGAATTCTTTCAAATTTGGTATTTGAAGTTCGTAATGGATGCTACAGCCTATGACAGAAAATTGTCTTTGCAGGTCTGGGTCTTCGTATAGCCCCTATATAATTGTACCTCCCGATATTCGGTATTTTGATGAATTTAGCGACATTATTCACCAGAATTCATTCAAATTTGGTATTTGAAGTTCGTAATGGATACTACAGCCTAAGACAGAAAATTGTCTATGCTGGTCCACGTCTTCGTATAGCCCGCATATAACGGCACCTCCCGATATTCGGTTTTTTGTTGATTTTAGCTACTTTATTAACCGGAAATGTTTCAAATTTGGTATTTGAAGTTCGTAATGGATACTTTAGCCTATGACAGAAAATTTTCTGTGCAGGTCCACGTCTTCGGTAATTCCCGATATTCGGTATTTTGATGAATTTAGCGACATTATCCACCAGAATTCATTCAAATTTGGTATTTAATGTTCATAGTGGATAATACAGCCTATGACAGAAAATTATCTGTTCAGGTCTACGTCTTCGTATAGCCCCCATATAAGGGTACCCCCCGATACTCGGTATTTTGATGATTTTAGCGACGTTGTTCACCGGATTTTTTTCAAATTTGGTATTTGAAGTTCGTAATGGATGATACAGCCTATGACAGAAAATTGTCTGTGCAGGTCCAGGTCTTCGTATACCACCCATATAACAGTACCTGCCGATATTCGGTATTTTAATGATTTTAGGGAAATATTTCACCAGAATTGTTTCAAATTTGGTATTTGAAGTTCGTAATGGATGCTACAGCCTATGAAAGAAAATTGTCTGTGCAGGTCCAGGTCTTCGTATACCACCCATATAACAGTACCTGCCGATATTCGGTATTTTAATGATTTTAGGGAAATTTTTCACCAGAATTGTTTCAAATTCGGTATTTGAAGTTCGTCATAGATACTACAGCCTATGACAGAAAATTGTCTTTGCAGGTCTGGGTCTTCGTATAGCCCCCATATAATTGTACCTCCCGATATTCGGTTTTTTGTTGATTTTAGCTACTTTATTAACCGGAAATGTTTCAAATTTGGTATTTGAAGTTCGTAATGGATACTACAGCCTATGACAGAAAATTATCTATGCAGGTCCAGGTCTTCGTATAGACCGCATATATCGGCACCTCCCGATATTCGGTTTTTTGTTGATTTTAGCTACTTTATTAACCGGAAATGTTTCAAATTTGGTATTTGAAGTTCGTAATGGATACTACAGCCTATGACAGAAAATTATCTATGCAGGTCCAGGTCTTCGTACAGGCCCGATATATCAGTACGGTATTTTGATGATTTTAGCTACATTATTCACCGATTTTTTTTTAAGTTTCCCATGTGAATATTGTAATGGCTTATGACAAAAGTTACCTATATAGGTCCATGTCGTCGTATAGACCCTAATATAACAGCTAGATTCGGTATTTTTAGGATTTTAACTGTTTTTTTTTATTGGATTTGTTTCTTTTTTTTTAAAAAAAATTGCCAAATTTTTACCAAATGGTGGAGGGTATCCAAAGTTCGGCCCGTGCGAACTTACAGCTTTTTAACTTGTTTTTTTTTTTTGGAAATGTCCACTCTTAGTATATTCTTGTATAAGAATCATGGATTTTTCCAAAAATGCTTTCCTACGATACCCATCAATTTCAGTTTTAAAGGTGACGTATACGTTCTGACAAAACTCATACGCACCACAGCCTAAACAACGAATACTCTCTAATATAGGTTCCAAAAAATAAAAAAAATCTTGTCCTCTTCGTAGCCACTAATCATATTGAAACTCTAACCCATCTCTGGAGAAATACAAATTCTCTCCGTAGAAATATATGTCCCTCGAAAAAAAACACCTTTATTTATAGTGGGTACTTTTTGATAAAAACCAGTTCTGCAACTTCACTAAATTACCCAGTGGCTTGGCTTGACAAACAGCCAAAGAGCGGTGAACAGAAGAGCACTGCACTCAGTGCCAAAATAAAAAGTCACTTCTTCAATTTTGTTTACCTTCTATGCAACGGAAAAACAAACGCTCGGCCAGTCAACCAACCAGCCAACACGTTGGAACATTGCACCCATGAACTTCCCACCCAAAAAAAAAAAAAATCGTCTACTAAATTCACTTGTCATTTTGGATTTTCATCAACGAGTGCACTCGTGTCCACACACACACCCAACGCGCCAATGTCAAAAACCTCCGGCCAAAAAAAAAAAAATAGAAAAACGGAAAAAAAAAATAGAAAAACGGAAAAACAAAAAATCTCCATTCGAGGTTTTTCGCATTAATGCATTATTAAACAGAAATTTACACGTGAGACTTAAGCTGGTTGCTACACTTGTTTTTTCGGGGCCATGAACTACCACCGGGCGGAGGAGGGGGACATGGGAGTGTATTTTTAAATCCCTGCCAATGTTTTGTTTCGGTTTTGGTTCCTGTGGTCCATCACTTGAATAACTTGGCGAGGTTGGCCACCAGAGTTGTCACATGTCAGTGTTTTAGTTGCAAAACGTGTTTGCTTGCGTAAACTATGACAACAACAACAACAAGTAGCAGGAGTGTCACAACATTGTGATTTGTGGGGTCCTGCTGCCGTTTGGTTGCAACCTTTTTGTTGCCTCTGGAGCCCAACAAACACCACTTCTCTGGCAAATAATACTTTAATCCAATTATATTTGCATCATGAATTTTGTTTTGTCGGAACTCTCTGCTTTTTTTTCTTTCACACTATCGACATGGGGCACAAGGGACGGGAAGGATTTTTCGGGGATGGATGGGGGTAGGAGGTAAATGATAATGTCAGACAATAAACAAACTTTAAATGGAAAAGCGGAATAGAGAAAAGAAGTGGGGTCACCATGGCGTATACGTTTTGGCAGTACGTATACGTATTGGCAGTAGGTATACGTATTGACAGTACGTATACGCAATATAAAACGAGTAATTTATTGGGAATGAGGTAAGGGTTCCCGAATTTCTCACTTAGAAATTCCTTGAGGACATTTTAGAAGTACTATCACCATTTGATCTTGAATATAATTTTGAGGTCATTTGTTGGCATTTCTCAGTGAATGAGAAGAGAAAAACGGGTTACATATTGTCAGCACGTATACGCCCTCTAAAGGTTGAAAATAATTTGGGAATTTTGGGAATTTTTACTAAAAATATTAGAAAACAGGTTTAAAAGTATGAGTCGATTTTGCCGACAG
The DNA here is from genome assembly GCF_030504385.1 of Musca domestica. NCBI lineage: Eukaryota > Metazoa > Arthropoda > Insecta > Diptera > Muscidae > Musca > Musca domestica. The sequence goes on along the minus strand of NW_026712224.1, from coordinate 10,462 downwards.
ATGTATGGCCTCAGTCAATGTTCGATTATTTAAATATATTTTGACTTGTGTTATGATTTTTCAAATTGTTGACCCTCTATGGTGTAGGTTCCGAAGGAATGGGACAATATTGTACGTTTCGTATCGGACCTAATTAAATATGATATAAATATTGCGACGTGCCAGTATTGGACTATATCGAATACTTTCAGTAGACCGATATATTCCATCTTCACAGTAGATCTTGTGTTACTGTAAATAATGGTATGTATGAAATATGGCGAGAATCGGATGCTTATTTCGGATTATTCAAAACTTTGACCCTTTGTGGGGAGGTACAAGAAGGAGATGTCATTTTTATAACAGATCCTGGGTTGACAGAAATATTAAAACGTGCCAGGTCTGAATGGAATTGGATGTTAATTTCGGGTTTTATAAACTTCATAGTTATTCAATATTTTGAGGCTTTGTTGGGGGAGATACCAGAAGGAGTTGACCGATATATTACATCTTAACACCAGACCGATTTTTGCGCAGGAATTTCTGAAAAGATGTTTTTTTTTTTAATCCATAATTCTTGGTCAGGGACTTCTGTAAAAAAAATATTTTTTTTATATTTTGGTGACATACTTGAATTTGTTACTCATTTCTGGATTCTGGATTAGTTACTCATTTGAAAAATTCGGAGTTTGCAAAAAGTTCCTGTATATTTTTCAGGGACCAACAATTAACGTGGAATTTTTAGGAATATAGTTTTTGCAAGGCCATCAATCAAAGTGGAATTTTTGAAAAAAAAAAATACCTTCAAACAACTAACAAATATATTTCAAGAACATTCAATCAAGTCTAATTTCTAATATTATTTGGAGAGCCGGATTTTCAACAAATATTTTTTTCAAGAAGGTATGCTATATAATTTCTGGAGAGCCATCAATCAATTTCTCAAGTCCAACAAATCAACGTGCATTTTTTAAATATATTTTTCAAGGACCATAAATCAACGTGGACTGCTATAAAAATATTATTTCAAGGACATTCAATCAACATGGATTTACTAAGTATATTTTTCAAGGACTAAAAATCAACGTGGATTTTTTAAAAAAATTATTAAGTACTATAAATCAACGTTGAGTTTTTGAAATATATTTCTCAATGACCAGAGATTAAAGTGGATTTTTCAAGAATTTTTTTTTCAAAGAACCTCAATCAAAGTGAAATTTTTTAAATATATTTTTCAAGGACTAGACATTAAAGTGGATTTTTTAAACATATTGTTAGAGGACCGTTTTTAAATACATTTTTCGAGGTCTATAAATCAAAGCGGATTATTTAAATATTTTTCCAAAGACCCTTAAATCAAGATGGATTATTTCAAAAATATTTTTCAAGGGCCATAAATCAAGGAAGAATTTTTAAATATTTATTTTTCAAGGACTATCAACCAAGTTGGAATTTCTAAGAATATTCATAAATAGACCCTCAATCAACTTGGAATTTAACCCTTTTTCAAGAATTGAGTGTCCTGGACGTGGATGTTTTTAAATTGATTTTTAAAAAATGTATGGACCTGGACGTATATTGCTTTAAAAATTGATTTTTCAAGAGTTAAGGGTCCTGGACGTGGATTGTTTTAAAAATTGATTTTTCAAGAATTTTTTTAAGAATCATAAATCAACGTGGATTGTTTAAAAAATATCTGTCAAGGGCCATAAATCAACGTGGATTGTTTTAAAAAATATTTTTTTCGAGGATCATCACTCAACATGGATTATTTGGGAATTTTTTTCAAGGACCAAAAATCAACGTTGATTTGTTAAATGTATATTTCAAGGACTAAAAATTAACGTGAATTTTTTAAATGTATTTTTTAAGGACCCTCAAATCAAGATGGATTGTTGTCAAAATATTTTTCAAGGACCATAAATCAACATGGAATCTTTAAATATTTATTTTTCAAGGTGGTATTTTTAAGAATATTCATAGAAGGACCCTCAAACAACGTGGAATTTTTAAGAAAATTCACTGAAGGACCCTCAATCAACGTTTTAAACATTTTTCAAGAATTGAGGGTCCTGGACGTGGATTGTTTTCAAAATTGATTTTTTCAAGAATAAAGGGTCCTGGACGTGAATTGTTTGTAAAATGGATTTTTCAAGAATTAAGGTCCTGGAAGTGGATTGTTTTAAAAATAGATTTTTAAAGAATTGAGGGTCCTGGACATGGATTGTTTTAAAAATTGATTTTTCAAGAATTGAGTGTCCTGGACGTGGATTGTTTTAAAAATTGATTTTTCAAGAATTTTTTTTAAGAATCATAAATTAACGTGGGGTTTTAAAAATATTTTTTAAGGACATTCAATCAACGTCAATTTTTATAAAAATGTTTTTCAAGGATCATCACTCAACATGGATTTTTTAGGATTTTTTTCAAGGACCCTATGTCAACTTGAATTTTTTAAATAAATTTTTCAAGGAAATGCAATTAACGTGGATTGTTATAAAAACATTTTTTTTCAGGATATTAAAAAAACGCGGATTTTTTAAGATTATTTCTTCCAAGACCTTCAATCAAATTGGTTTTGTAAAACATTATTTTTTTTCAAGAATATTCAGTTAATGTGGAATTTTTAAGGATATTCTTTTAAGGACATTCCATCAACTTGGGTTTATAGGAATAATTTTTCAAGGATCCTCAAGCAAAGTGGGTTTATTTTGCATTTTTAAGAAGCCATTAATGTTCTTCTTTCCTTGAAAGACCTTAAAAAAGATCTTCAGGCCATAGCAGACACTGAATATGTTCTTCGAAATTAACATAATTACTTTTGGTCTCGTGAGCGTATACTTAACGTCGGCAATCATACGTTCAATGTACCCCAGAGAGAAAAAGTAATATTTTTTCTCTCTCTCACTCTCCCCCTCTCTTATTCTCATTTTACCCTTACGCTCTATCGCTGATTTTGTCACAATATCAAGTTATTTAGAAGGTTATCCACATGGTTTCCAGATTTCAAGATAACAATAAATATGGTTTTATTGTCAATTCCCAGAAATGATACCACAGCAGAGATTTGAATTGTTTTGCAGGCGATTTTTTTCATTTTCCATACGCATGCTGTAGCTCCAGCAGAATATTTCATTTATGTCTGCTGGTTTCAAATCAGATTTCGGCTTATTGATTTTATACTTAAGCAGATTCGACAGCAAAAGGAGGGCAAATATTTGTCTAGTCAACCCAACAATATAACCAAACCAGGCAAATGATTTCCAAAGAAGAAAATGTGACACATCAGCGTTTGCGATGACTGATAACAACAACAACAACTAAATTCTTGTAATATGGGGTTTTTATTTAAATTTTTGTTGAGGCAAGTGCTGTGAAATCATTTATTTATGCAGGTATTTCTTTCATTCAATTGTGAGAGTCTGTGCCACTAACACTACTACTAATGAATTCCAAGAAATTTTTTCGGCAAAAGGAAAATTGCATTCAAAACTTTATCTGAGATTTTCATTTAGATAATTTTTTTTTTTTTTTTTTTGAATTTTTGGGGAAAAATTGCAATTCAGTCAAAAAGTTAACAGACGGCTGAGGTAATGGAATTCTCAAGAACATTTTCTGTAACATTAAACACGCACACACACACACCTTAACTTATTGAGCCACATGTAAGCGGGCCATTAACGTATGATTAATGGCATAATGTATACGCCCAGGTGCCTGCGATTTTTTAAAGAATATTTTTTCATGGACTTCCATCTGCGCGGGGTCTTTAAACAATAAAAGTAAATATTTTGAAGAATATTTTTTAAAAGTCTATCGTAGTTTAATTTAAAAAAATAATATTTTTTTCAAAGTAGGAGGACTACGATTTTTTAAAAAAATATAGTTTTTTGAAGGTCTGTAACAACGTGGATTTAAAACAAAGTATGTGTTTTCGGGGCGCCATCTGCACGAGGATTTTATTTAAAGAATATTATTTCATGAAATTCCATCGACTTGGAGTCTTTAAAGAATATATTTTCAAGGAGTCATGAAAGTGAATGTTTTGAAGAATAATTTTTTAAAAGACGTTCAAAGCTTGAATTAAAAAAAATATTTTTTTCCAAGGCCTCATAATATGGGCGCCATCTGTACTTCGATTTTTATTCAAATACATATTTTAATACGCCATCTGGATGTGGATTTTCTTTTAAGAATTTTATTTAAAATAACCATTCGGACCATCAGTCAACGTGTATCTCTTAAACAACATTTGTTCCAAACGGCATCTACTTATGAATTTTTAAATTGTGGGAGCCCTCTGAAATTGGATTTTTTAAAACATATTTGTTGGAGGCGTCATCTGAAAGTGGATTTTTTAAAGAATATTTTTCTAAGGCATCATCTGAACGTGGATTTTTTTACAGAATATTTTTCTAAGGCATCATCTGAACGTGGATTTTTTAAAGAATATTTATTCAAGGCGCCATCTGAATGTGGATTTTTTAAAGAATATTTTTCTAAGGCATCATCTGAACGTGGATTTTTTTTTTACAGAATATTTTTCTAAGGCATCATCTGAACATGGATTTTTTAAAGAATATTTTTTAAGGCGTCATCTGAACATGGATTTTTTAAAGAATATTTTTCTAAGGCATCATCTGAACGTGGATTTTTTAAAGAATATTTTTCTAAGGCATCATCTGAACGTGGATTTTTTAAAGAATATTTTTCTAAGGCATCATCTGAACGTGGATTATTTTACAGAATATTTTTCTAAGCCATCATCTGAACGTGGATTTTTTAAAGAATATTTTTCTAAGGCATCATCTGAACGTGGATTTTTTAAAGAATATTTTTCTAAGGCATCATCTGAACGTGGATTTTTTAAAGAATATTTTTCTAAGGCATCATCTGAACGTGGATTTTTTAAAGAATATTTTTCTAAGGCATCATCTGAACGTGGATTTTTTTAGAGAATATTTTTCTGAGGCATCTAATGGATCATTGCAACTCAGATATTTAAGCCGAAACTCTCAGATAGAATTCGCAGCTACGCAGTATATGCACTGAGATTTTCACTATCCTCAACCTGTGGACGCATCCAATCAGCTATGCTTCCTGAAGGCAAAGCATACGAAACCTTAATGCTAAGAACCTATCTATGTACAAGGCTGTAGGTGTCACACATTGCAACTCATCATAACTACTTAGTAAGGGTATGGTACGATCATATCGCGCAGATTCTAATTTTACAATAAATATCAGAAAAGTTTTTTTCAAAAATTGTGGATTTTTCAAAAAATATATAATTTTTTTAAATACCTATCGAACTTCCCTTCCTTGAAGAGCCTACAGTCTCTTTTTAATTTCTTTCAAACAAATAAACAACTTTTCTCCTTTCCAACTTTGTAACTACATGCCGTCATTGGAAAAGTTATTACCACTTCTTCTCGGTATATTAGCATTAGTGCTCTTTACAGTTGTTCAATATTTATGTCCGTACGAAGAGTCATAGACATCTGCTGCAAGTTTTGTCGTTGCCATGTCGAGACCAGGTCCTATTACTCTGGCTGGCTCCTTGAAGTTTCTTTGGCTGGGCACATTATTGGACTTTGCAAAATATCAGAAGAAGAGAAAGTACATATCTTGATTTGTTTTTTTTTCCGATGCAATGCAGCAACCTCATGGCATTGGCTGCAGGGGGGGAAGAGAAGTTGGCTCTTTAAAAAATATTCTTTAAAAATTCCACGTTCAGATGGCTCTTTAAAAAATATTCTTTAAAAATTCCACGTTCAGATGGCTCTTTAAAAAATATTCTTCAAAACATCCACGTTCCGATGGCTCTTTAAGAAATATTCTTTAAAAAATCCACGTTCAGATGGCTCTTTAAAAAATATTCTTTAAAAAATCCACGTTCAGATGGCTCTTTAAAAAATTTTCTTTAAAAAATCCACGTTCAGATGGCTCTTTAAAAAATATTCTTTAAAAAATCCACGTTCAGATGACTCTTAAAAAAAATCCACGTTCAGATGGCTCTTTAAAAAATTTTCTTTAAAAAATCCACGTTCAGATGGCTCTTTAAAAAATCCACGTTCAGATGACTCTTAAAAAAAATCCACGTTCAGATGGCTCTTTAAAAAATTTTCTTTAAAAAATCCACGTTCAGATGGCTCTTTAAAAAATATTCAATAAAAATCCACGTTCAGATGGCTCTTTAAAAAATATTCAATAAAAATCCACGTTCAGATGGCTCTTTAAAAAATATTCTTTAAAAAATCCACGTTCAGATGGCTCTTTAAAAAATATTCTTTAAAAATCCACGTTCAGATGGCTCTTTAAAAAATATTCTTTAAAAAATCCACGTTCAGATGGCTCTTTAAAAAAATATTCTTTAAAAAATCCACGTTCAGATGGCTCTTTAAAAAATATTCAATAAAAAATCCACGTTCAGATGGCTCTTTAAAAAATATTCTTTAAAAAATCCACGTTCAGATGGCTCTTTAAAAAATATTCTTTAAAAAATATTTTTACAAAATCCTCTGTCAGAGGGCTCTATAAAAAATCCATGTTCAGATGGCTCTTTGAAAAATATTCTTTAAAAAATCCACGTTCAGATGGCTCTTTAAAAAATATTCTTTAAATAATCCATGTTCAGATGGCTCTTTAAAAAATATTCTTTAAAAAATCCACGTTCAGATGGCTCTTTAAAAAATATTCTTAAAAAAAATCCCAGTTCAGATGGCTCTTTAAAAAATATTCTTTAAAAAATCCACGTTCAGATGGCTCTTTAAAAATTATTCTTTAAAAAATCCACGTTTATTTGGCTCTGGAAATAAATATTCTCTAAAAATTCCAAGTTCAGATGGCTCTTAAAAAAATATTCCTTAAAAATCCACTTTCAGATGGCTTTTGAAAAAATGTCTAAAAAATCTACGTTCAGATGGCTCTATAAAAAATGTTCTTTAAAAAATCCACGTTTAGATGCCTCTGTAAAAAATATGGCTCTATAAAAATGTTCTTTAAAAAATCCACGTTTAGATGGCTCTGTAAAAAATATGGCTCTTTGTTTGTAGAATAAAAATGAAAAATCTCATCCCAAGAATTACCTCAACCACGCCCATGTTCCCTTGACTTGATGACTCTCCTTAGATTGTCCTTTTATTGCTCTATTCGCCTTCGTGCTTCGCACTCTGGCAGTGACCTTCAAATGCATTGCCATTGTTGGTGTCACATTAAGCCGTTACCTCCTCGTCGCCTTCTTCGTTTCGGTTTGCATCTTAGTTTTATTTACATTAAAGTAGCTTTTTCTCCGTGAGGAGTAAGGGAAGGATGGGGAATCGGAGAGAGAGCATGAGAGTTTAAGTTCCTTGGGCATAAAACTTTTGCCGGTATTTTGTTTTGATGCGGCAATTCTAGTTGCTGTCATTGGTGTTATTTGGCAGACCATAAAACTGTCCTTTACAAGGCCGGTGGCAATTTCCAAATAGAATGGCAGTGGGCTGCCGAGGGAGGGTGTTGGGTACGTTTGGTGTTATGACTTCATTCGAATTGCAATGGAAGGGAGGCAAGAATGTTTATTATTAAAAAGTTAAAAAAGGGAGAACTTTAAAGGCTATTTTATTTTACAACAATTAAATGCAATGGCCCCAAAAGGGAGATGTGCCTTTCACAGAGATAAGCAAAAGTCGAATGCTAATGGAATTTCATTGCAATTTCGAAGGAAGTTTGCCAAGTTAACAATTTACCATAAAAGATACAAGAAGCAGAAAGGAGAAAAAGAAAACAAATGTTTGCCTCTTGCCTGCCATGGCTAAGATGTCTAATCTCTTGTAAATAGTTTTAAATTTTTTTAATTTCTGCAAAAAGAGCCGGAAGTTTTTCATTGCCTTGCTTGTGGCTAAAAGTCAAGAAAGGAAATAATATTTTTTCAGTATTTGCCAAACCAAAGGGCCTCCTTATGATGCCTTCGTGTTGGCCTTTTTTGGGTATGACTGGACGGGAGTCCTGGTCAAATAAATGGTCAGAATGTTTTTCTGGGTCTGCATTTAACTTAATTTATTACCAAAGTTATTCAATAAAAAACACAACTAGCATTGAAATGCCTTACAAACAGGCAAATATCCTTAATGGCCTCAAAATTTAAAGGGTCTTTTAGTGCAATTTATGTTGGGAAAATATATGAGAGAGAATGGTGATTGGGGAAGTTTGGAGAGACCTTGGAAAAATATTATTAAAAAAATTAAATTCTGGGAGTCATTGAAGAAATATTCTTTTCGAAAATCCAAGTTCTGAGATGGCTTCAAAACATTATATTTAGGAAATCCACGTTCTGGTGGCTCTTAAAAAAATTTTCTTTAGGAAATCCACGTTCTGGTGGCTCTTAAAAAAATTTTCTTTAGGAAATCCACGTTCTGGTGGCTCTTAAAAAAATTTTCTTTAAAAAACCCACGTTCAGATGGTTCTTTAAAAAATATTTAAAAAATCCACGTTCAGATGGCTCTTTAAAAAATATTATTTAAAAAATCCACGTTCAGATGACTCGTTAAAAAATATTATTTAAAAATCCACCTTCAGATGATTATTTTAAAAATATTATTTAAAATTCCACGCTCAGGTTCAGAGGGCTCTTAAAAAATATAACTGTTCAAAAACTCCACGTTCAGATGGCTCTTAAAAAATATTATTTAAAAAATCCATGTTCAGATGGCTCTTAAAAAAATATTATTTAAAAAATCCACGTGCAGATGTCTCCCAAAAAAATATTATTCAAAAAATCAACGTTCAAATGGCTCTTAAAAAATAATATTTAAAAAATCCAAGTTCAAATAGCTCTTTAAAAATTATTATTTAAAAAATCCACACTCAGATGGCTCTTTGAAAAAACATTCTTCAAAAAAATTCCGTTTACATGGCTCGTTAAAAAATGTTATTAAAAAATCCACGTTCAGATGGCTTTCTGAAAAAAAATATTATTTAAAAAATCCGCGTTCAGATGGCTCCTTAAAAAAATTCTATTTACAAAATTCACGTTCCTATGGCTTTTTAAAATATATTATTTAAAAAATCCACATTCAGATGGCTCTTTAAAAAATATTCTTTAGCAATCCACGTTCAGATGGCTCTTTAAAAAATATTCTTTAGCAATCCACGTTCAGATGGCTCTTTAAAAAATATTCTTTAGCAATCCACGTTCAGATGGTTCTTTAATATATATTCTTTAAGAAATCCACGTTCAGGTGGCTCTTAAAAAAATATTATTTAAAAAATCCACGTTCAGATGGCTCTTTAAAAAATATTCTTTAAAAAATCCACGTTCAGATGGCTCTTTAAAAAATATTATTTAAAAAATTCACGTTCAGTTGGCTCTTAAAAAATATTATTTAAAAAATCCACGTTCAGTTGGCTCTTAAAAAATATTCTTTAAAAAATCCACGTTCAGATGACTATCTTAAAAAATATTCTTTAAAAAATCCACGTTCAGATGACTATCTTAAAAAATATTCTTTAAAAAATCCACGTTCAGATGACTATCTTAAAAAATATTCTTTAAAAAATCCACATTCAGATGGCTATCTTAAAAAATATTTTAAAAACCCACGTTCAGACGGCTCTTAAAAAAATATTACTTAAAAAGTCACGTTCAGAAGGCTCTTAAAAAAATATTATTTAACAAATCCACGTTCAGATTTCTCTTTAAAAAATATTCTTTAAAATATCCACGTTCAGATGGCTCTTTAAAAAATATTATTTAAAAAATCTATATGTAAAAGAAAATACTTTTTATGCCAATACCTAACAATCGCAACACTAAAATCCCCACACATCCTTCCCATAACCATATATCAAAGTTATATCCACCGCTCATAACATCTACTCCCAAAAAAACTGAAAGTATTGAATATTCAAACAATTTTTTCCATGTTCTATTGTTCAAACTTGCATTCAAAACTTTCTTGTATAAAAATGCCATACATGGCATATTTATTTGCAATAAATCAGAGATTTTGAAACTACAAAAAAAACATAACCGAATCAAACATGAAACTCATACATCGATTTTTTTTTCATTATTTGTTTTTTGTTTCTTAAAAAACAATCAAAACAAACTAAAATAATAGCAACAAGAACAAGGATCCTGGCACTCATACATACATATGTGTTAGAACACTTTTGATTGATTACATTTACATACGAGTGCCAGTGAATGTGATGGAGTGAGTGAGTGTGTGCGTGTGTGTGTCTGAGAATCGGTGAGTTATCGTTGCACTTTGGCCATAGGTGGCAATGTTTCCTTTCCAATTGGGTAGCCAAAACTTTTTTTTCCCAAAGTAATCTCTACTAGCTCGTTTGATATTGAATGTAAATCAACATTTGGCAGAAAACAAAATGCCAGCACACCGAAAAATATATTGAGTGGAAGAAAATTGGCCAGAATTAAAAGGAATCGAATATGAGGGCATATGGAAAAAAATTTTATTATTATTATTTTTATTATTATTAT